>NC_092694.1:3848753-3853753 GCF_964275005.1 Diadema setosum | reverse complement strand
GGAATAATCATCCGTTCTTGCTGTAATGTCGGGTGAGCCAACAGACTAGTTCTTCTGTTATCCCCGAAATAGCGCCTCGCTCCATCCGTCAATATGACTGTTTGGGGAAGGGGAGAAGGAGAAAAAGAGATTTAATACGTTCATTTATATGTGTGTGTGTGTGTGTGTGTATTTGTGTGTGTGTGTGTGCGTATTTTCTTCATAAATTCAGCCCAACCTTCTAGGGGCCTTTGTAATACATTTCGATCTGTTGATTCCTTCGCTAACGCGTAACAACATTACACTGTTCGATTTCTGTTTGTTTTCTATGTTGTGCTTTTTTCTCGCCTTTTTTCTTTTAGTGATTCTATGCTTAGAGGCAGTGACCCAGGTTTTAGCACAACGCAAAGATTTAAAGAAATATGGAAAAAACCCCACTGTAGAATATTTATATTTTCACAAATATTTGGGACAAAATAACGATAGTACAATACGAAAAAAAAATAGGTATTGAGCAGCTATCTTTTGGGTTTGGTTTTTGATTGTTTTGTTTTGTTTCATTTGATTTCATTTTTGGACATGAAACGCGTTTTCTCCACGCTTTACATAATACCAATTGACATTTTCTTTGACTATGAGATGAACAAATAAACGAATACCACAACAACAGATGATGAACTGAAAACTATATCAAAGCTTGTTTTCCTGTGTCCCCCTTGGAGGATAAAAAAAGACATGAAAGTGGTTCATGTGCTCGTGTTTATCGAAAGAAAAGGTCACATGTAACTAGCTGTCCGAATGCATGTTATGTTCTAAATAAAGAGTGGATGAAGTATTGCATTACAAAACAGGAACCCGATGCATTTGTTTTCTTCGAAAGGGTACTTTGACCTGGTTTTCGTTCGTCCTATCTATAGAAGCAGGCTCATCAACTGGAAATCAATTTGCGCTCACGTTTTGGCCCCTTTTCAAACAGATAAAACAGTATAGAGAGAGAAAAAAGGTTAACGGTACTACGCATGCTTTGTTAGGAGTATTATGTGCATCAATGGTATATCTTGCTCATTGGCAAGGGTTGTGTAGTTAAATAATGAAAATGAGTGAAATATGCCTCTGACGTCAAGAAATAATAAAGAGAGGAAAAGACAATCGACCCAAAAATATTCATTCCGACAACCAATACGGTGTGGTCATTCTCTGGAATCGTTGTCTCGTGGAAATCTTCATGAATCATAAAGCATTACTATCAGCCTACCTTGGTGCTGTGACTGTTCGGAGGAACTCGCGAATTTGCTTTGAATCGCCTGAAACCATTTTTCAGCAGTTGATGCGTTGCAGACCACAATTTGGCAGTGAAATGCGTCCGATCTGTCCGTTGGAATAATGTAGTAAGATTCCGTCACTCCCTTACCAACCCCCTCTGCTCAGCCTAAGCCTGCTTGTCTTTATCATTACGTAATTGCCAGGATATGAAGCGTAATTTCATCAGCAGCATTTACAGGGTCGCCTTAATGAGAAATGACGGGTGGGTGAAAGATCTCGTCACGGGACAGTAATGAACTGTGATTTGCTCCAAACAGTAGTGGGGGAAGTTAGGACCACAGGAGAAATACGTGACGTAGTGACATCATGCATATTCAGAAGTGTGTGTCAACGAGGTTTTAGCCCGAAGTGGTCTACCAAGTCTATACTGCGCAATCTTCAGCAGACTTGCGGCAAGAAAACGTTCTGGACGGTTTGATCAAGGAGGTAACACACAATATGCGCAACCATGAATCAACAGCAAAGACTTTATAATAGGACGACCAATAAAATTGATAGAAAGATTGACAAAGATTGAGGATTTTGCACCCCTCCCCCTTGACGCCTCCCCCACCCCCCCCCCAAAAAAAAAATGGAAAGTGGTCGGCGGAAGAGAACGAAATTTTACCTAGCACAAAATTGATAAAATGCTATAAGAAAGTTCAACAAAGCTGTATGGGGTAGTGACTTTGGTTAGTTTGGAGATGAGAATAAACTCAGTGTGCCAACTCAAAATGATTACGAGCTCACTACAATCTTTTTACCCTAAATGGCAATGGCTAGATTGTTAGGGTATACGACACAACAAAAATGTGATGCCAGAGATACCAATATTATTTCTTTTTTCATTCTTGATTACATGTCCAACTTGAGAAAATAGAGTGAAAATCTGTATGTAGATGGAAAAAAAAAACTTTCAGGGTCAAAACAGCATACTCCCTCTAATTTGCACAAGACAATGCATTTCGTTTTAGTCTTGGGTCAGAATCATATTGAAATATCTCCGATTATGATAATTTGGTATTACTCTGTCGTATGGAAAGTTAACTTGGCATTGTATAGAACTCTACTTTAAATAAGTTTAGCCGGAGTCTATGGCAAGCCATCGAGTTCTTCAACAGAGAACAGAAGGAAGACATATAGATATCAAAGTCTTGAAAAGCTGTTACTGAAAACATGAAAATTATCATGAAAAAAGAAGACTATGACTACATTCTTCTTCTTTTTGTTCTTTGTTGTTGTTTTTTTTTTTTACTACAAAAGACTATCTTTAAAACAATCAAACAAACAATCTGTATCTTCCTAAGATGTTAAAGTGCCCCTAGTGTATTAAAATTAAGGATGACAAATCAGGGGTGTTGTTCCCATAATTATTTCATTGGAACTTGCATTTTTCTGGACGAAGCAAAGGCAAGTCTGCCTCATATGACAATATATACATCGGGTCACTCGATAAGAGTTATTTTTATTTTGCTGAGGTGAAGAACATTGCACGACAGCTGCATGGTACAAATGTCAAGTGGTCAAGGAAAATGTTTTGATCTGTCGACTGTGTCATGGCAACACGAGAAACATTAATCCTCCAGACGTCTGAAGCACCCACATAATAAGACTTTTACCGGACAAATTGAATCACAGAGGCATGGCTTGCGGAAATCACATTTAAGCACACCTTCAGGGCGCATTAAGTTATCTCTTGTTATAAGTAGCTGTCTTGGAAACTAGGGTGCTCTTCTTTTTCATATCAGTGTTAGACATAACAAAGTAAACGAACTAACGTGGATGTCTATGGGTGGGACAGCTGGAATCATGATGCAGTTGTCATCATGAACATAGCGATGAACAATTATAAAGAGCAATAGAAAGTTTATTACATTATCATCTCTGTGTCTAGCTACGTCAGAAAACTATTTCTGATCTCCAGCGAGATGAGCTTTGATCGGAATGCGTAGCAAGAGAAATGGAAAGATGCTTGTCTCCTACTAACACTTTCCTCTTTTCTCATAATAGTTACATACCGTGTAGATTGAAACCTTCTACGCTAACCTGATATTGATTGGATAGTGAAGAGTCATACTCCATATCCGGATTGATTGTTTCGTCATAATAGGACATAGTTTGGGGAGTTTAAAGTGAAATATAGAAATAGAAGTGCGAGAAGAACAAGATGAGGATGATGGAAGAGATTCAGGATGAGAGGTGAAAAGATGAAGAATTAAATGGAGAAAGAGGTAGAGGAGATATTGTATATTCATAACGTTGTATATTGTACTATAATAATTATTACCATCTTAAAAGAGGGAGTGTAATAGCAGGATTAGTATTGTATTAACAAGTACAGTAAATTTATATTTTTGTAAAAAAAAAAATATCAATCATTATAAACAGAGAAATAGAAATGTCAAGATGTAAAACCAAAAACCAGCTCAAGGGAAGACGGAAGTCCTGGTCAGCACCACCGACCTCCCTTGAGAACGTGGACTGTGTTTCTTTCTTATTCTTTTCAATTCAATTCAATTCAATTCAAACTTTATTTCGTTTTTCAAAAAGAACATAAACATTTCACTTTCTTTGGTAACAGAGAATAAGGTTACATATAATCAAAACAAAGTAGATTGAGAAAACACAATTGTGGAACCTTGGGGTAACAAATAATGTTGTAATGAAAATTGACTGAAGTGATATAGACGATATAACATTACACAAAATATCGAAAAATGGAGGGACCCACTAAAAAGGCAATGCTTGTAGAATGTGGGCCCCTCAGGTACAGAATGTCACTAGAAAATGAACTGATGCAAAAAGGGGAAAATTGGGAATAAAGTCAGATTAAAAAAAAAAGTATACAGTATACAGAAAACCTATTCCATGGAAACAATACATCAGTCTCTTTTTGTGTGTGTTGTTGTCAATAATGACAGCAACAAATAAGATATGGAAAATATAAATGGGGAAAGGAACAGAGGATAATTATAGAAAATCGTAATCACAAGTATAGAAGAAGTGTGGTTTAGAAATGTGGCATGATTTGTTAGGTTGTCTGCGTTTATTTGTTGTTGTGTTTTTCATGAAGTGATGTGAAGCGTACACTCTGTGAATAATTGTATGTTAGGTGGGCATTTAAATCACTGATAATGGCGCATTTTAATTTTGATGAATCGCGGTACATTTAGGCAGAATGAAATAATTTCACCAAATCTTTCCAAACTCTGTTGTTTCTTTATTTTATCTTTTTGTCCTGTTTAGTTTAATGTTGCCTATTTTTCAAGCATCAAACGTTTCTTGCTGTCATTTCCTTTCATGGATTTCATGGATTTACAGAAATGGCGTTCCTTATCTATATACCTTCGTAGAACATAAAAACCTATTTTTTTTTTTTTATACTCCGTACTATGCATTGCGATGCGAGTCTCATATATTTCTAATGCGGCTCTCATAGAAGCGTAGGATGGAAAAATCCTGAGGAATTTCGGGACGATTTACGCGAAATATCAGCGAGATGGACGCTTGGGAAGATTTTTTTCTTTCTTTCTTTTCGTTGTGGAAATGGCGTTAGAAGCTGCAGCGGGCCGCTGATGCAATCATTTGAGCGCATTCTGGAGCAAGCGTCACGGGAGAGTGGCCCGCCCGGGAGCCGAGATGTTACCGGCGGGCCTCGCTGGCCTAGATACTGCTAGGAATCTCCCTTCATTATATCACTCAAGTCAGCTAAATGCGCC